>NC_092827.1:36616598-36659098 GCF_039878825.1 Excalfactoria chinensis
TATTTCAGGTTTTCTCTTGTGCTGGGGAACAAAACAAAACAAAACAAAAGTATTGATCAAAACAAGATTATTTATTTATATTTATCAATTTTTAAAGGAAAAATATAATATTTTTTCAATGACTGCATGCAATGAAGCCTTTAACTTTATAGCCACACCTCTTTAGTTCTCAAGTGCGTAGATGAAGTAAGTGTTTTGCCTTCATCCTAGATTCCCGTTCTAAGTTATCTTGAATGCTGGATGTGTTTTATAGGTTTGTATGACGCTAATTTCATACATGTCCAGTTTACCCTTTGTCTTTAGCCGCACTCATTTAGCTGATGAGCATACACAGTATAATTACATAATAAGGAGGCCATATAATATCAATACATAAGTATCAGAGAATCTTTACATCAGAAAGAAATTAATATATATGAATATGTCGGAATAATTGGCTTCATACATCATTCTTTGGATTATAGCATTATTTTGGTGATCTGGAGAGAAAGATTAAGCTGTGTGAGCTTTTGGTTGTGTTTCTTTTCGGTACTGGTGCTTGGATCACTCAGCTGTCTCTTGGGCATGTAGGGTAGCCACTTTCCATATCATTCATAATTCACTACTTGCTGCAGTCCCCAACAGCATCCAGAAGATAGACAGAATTAACTTCATCTTCACATATTTGTAGTGAGAAATAAAGAGGCATGAGACTTCTATTTTTGGATCACCAAAAATTAAGGCATTTTTTGTGCTGAAGAATGCAATCCTTCAGGTACATTTTGATGCTTGAGAGAGGTTTCTTTTCAGCACAGCTTCATTCTAAAAATCCCAAGTTCAACTGGTCAGTGATTATGCTTTCTGAAGGTTTAATTTTATTTATTTATTTATTTATTTTTTTAATGATAACTTTGGCAGTCAGAGGCAGGATGTGTTTCCAAGACACATGTTCCCACAAATGTATTCTTACTCCTCTTTAAGCAAAAAGGCAGATAATTCTGATCTAAACATCATGAAAGTTCAGTACTACAGATTCAAATTCTCTGCAGGTAGTTCTTATAGGTATGTTCAAAGCATAAACATGGAAAGGGAGCACTCATTGATTGTTTCGACTTAAAAGAATTATAGTTGCACCATTGCTATCTATCTTTTTCCTAACAGTGTACTGACTTAGACTTGTACACATGAACTGAATACATGTTGTTTTTCTTCCCTTTTCTGCTGCTAGATTCCAAAATGAAACACTACCTCACAGGAGTTTGTACTGAATAGGCTGCTTGGTAGGTTGGTTGTCATCAGTCTTCACTTTTTTGCAGCATTTTAAGCTTAGGTAAAAGAGTTCACTAACAGCCTCTGGACTGTGGTTGCCCATTATGTGTTGCATTTGGTCTTGTTCTGTAAACCAAAGCATAAGATAAATAAGCCACCTATCTTTATGGCTTCTGATACCCATGTCTGTTGTTCAGCTAGGTGGCTTGAAGCAAGAAGAAATATGGAGGAAACCAAGCAGACATATGCAACTTTGGTAGATAGAAAATATCTGACATGCCTGTGTGGATGCAAGTGGATGCACTTCCCTTAAGACAAGCATAAGTGCAAGTGATGACAGAATTTCAAGTGAGGAGCTGCTGCCCAGATTCAGCCTCACTGACCATGTTAAAACAAATTTTACCTCAGTGCTTTGGCCTAACATGTAGCTTAAAAGTGGAGAAGTTATGGACCTAGCCTTGGAACAAGTATGCGAAAAAAGGACCAAAATCAAGCAAGACAAAGCAGGTATTCATGATATTGTTCCTATCATTCTGTTTGATCCACAGCATTACAGGCAGGTAATAGCAGCCTCTTATCTACTGGTGTGCACAAGAGACTTTACATAGTCATTTGTTGTAAGTGGGGTATGGCTGCATTTATTTAAGAAACATAGCAAAGGAGATGTACTAACTTCCTTACTTTTTCCACAACAGGGTAAATTTTGGCTAGATGTGGATAACTCTTTTTAAGAAACTGTGAATATTGATTTTGTTGAGATGATAGAAACTGAAGGGAATAGGTAGATGTAACAAGGCCTAAATTAAATGTGCTCTTTCCTTTGAATCAAGAATATTTGCAATAGCTTTTTAAAGATCACCATGTTTGTAAACACATACTTCACTGCATTTTTTTTCAGGTTCTCCCTAGTAAAGGCTGGTCCAGTGATAGACACTGTGTCAGATGTCTAGCAAAAATACATTTGCATGATCATGTTTAACTGCAGTACATTCTAATAATACTATCTCAGGAAAATTTAAATGATAGTCTAGAATGAATATATACATGCTTCCAGTCAGTTTAAATAAATTGAGGACTCCTTTACTCCAGGGGACAATTTATTCTGTTCCACCACACAGGTCTCTTTTGACTGACATAGCCTGTGTTTTTGCACACGTGATAAAGTCTCAATGAATTCTCCAATGGCACCATTCAGGAGCAATATCAAACATCTCTATTCTGCCTCATAGATTGTTTTCAGTTCATTTCCTTGTCTTTTAGTTTGCCTTTTTGAGGTACTTTTTAAAAGTAACATTGTCAACTCACCATTCTGATAATTTTAATTCCCTTGTACAAATTCAAATTCCTGACTTGATTTTGTTTTGAGATTTGAAATGTGCTGTTCCAGCTATTCTACTCTACTAATGATTGTCTTTTGGGGATCTCATTCTGTAGTAACAATTGTCTTTTGGAGTTCTTCTTCTGAACTGCTGAAGCTTACATTTTTCTTTAATGGAGCAATGTTTAAAAGTCAGATTTATTGTAACCGTTGCATTTTCAAGAGTGGTACTTTCTGAGCTATTTTTTCCTCTCTCCTATGTTGTTTACCATTGATACAAATCTTCTATTAAAAAAAAAAAAAAAAAAAAAAAAAAAAAAGACATGAATTTTTTTGTGCCATGGACTAAGCCCAAAAAGTTTTTGACAGTGGCTGGAATATGTAATATGCCAATCTACAAATTTTGTAGATTACAAAACCATATCACCAGACAATTTTGTGAGTTCATTCCTTTGGACTATTTGTAAGCAACTTACTTTTTTGTATTTGATATGGTTTTTATTCAAGTTCCCAGTTTTGCACTTTAGTGAGTTTAAATTTTGGTTCAAAACAGTCATGAATTTTCTAGATGCTGCTCATTATTTTTATCATCATTATTATTATAGGCATTTTGCTATTGCATATCTTTAAGATTACTTGCCACCAATTCTCTTAGCTAATCTGGTGCCTTCTGCCTTAGAGCTTTTATTTTGCCTGAATTATGAAGCTGTTGGGTTTTTAGCTGCTATCTTTGTTTCAGAGCTTCTCAGTACACAAGAAATCTTCAGACTTTTCTGTGTCTGTTCTGATTCCTTGATACTTTAATAATACCGCAGTTTTGATGAAGATAAGGCTCTTTGCACCTGCAAATTACTTCTGCCAGTTTTCCTTTGGCAGTTTACCATCTACCTTCACATTTTATTTATTTATTTATTTATTTAAAATACACATCTTTAATTGAATTCTGCTACTTTTTTCTTTTCTTCTAATGTTAAATAACACGGCATTTGACATTCCACTCTCAGTGCTCTAATGCTCAGCTTAAAGTTAATAAATGTCCCATTTACTTTCAGAGTGACAGTCTATTTATCTTCTGGAGCAATGATGGGCAATACAACTGTGAAAAATTCATCCTTGGAAATCATGTTGTATTTAGCCTCCCTGCCTGTGTTGTGCATTGTTGACAGTGGCCCGCAAACTTTCATGCAGTGATATGAACTATCGTGTGTCTTTCATCTTATTTCATCTGGCAGATATTGTACTATTTTTTGCAGTCCATACAAGTCCGTGGTTTCTTCCAAAGTGGCTTTGATTTTGTGCTATTGTGCCTTAGGTATCTTTTCTGCATTCAAAATTTTCATTTTCACTTATACTTTAAGATTCTGTTCAGTTCCATAAAAATTATTCTTAATGGGGTTATCCCTGCTGTTTTGCAATTCTGCTCACAGTATTGGATTAATTCTGATCTCCAAGTTATATATATTTCTTTATATATCCTAGGAAATTAAACAGGGCTGGGTCTTGGGCCAGAAAGCTGCACTCTGATCATTTGTACTGTTAAATCATACTTTTTCATACTGTTTCATATGTTTCATACTGTTAAATCATAAGCATAGACTCTGTCAAAATGTTGCCCCATCTGTAGAAAGGTCAAGGTCACTTGTAGAGAGATACTTTAGGTTGATTGTCATCATTCTCAATAGGTAATCTGGATGTGGCCAGTCTGAGTTTGGAGACAAGGTACAGGAGTCATGTGGATGCAAATCACACCATGTCAGTTGACTGTAGGGCTGAAGAATCATCCCTGGTCCACTAAAATTCCTGACATAAAAAAATAGTCTTTGTGTTTCTCCTCCCATCTTTCCCTTGCTAGATTTTAATAGTAGTCTAAGTTTAGTGATAAACATGATCAGTCAAGATTGACAATACATGGATAAACTTTGACCCTTTGCATTTTCTTTAGCTATCCTCCAATTTAATACATCTTCCTCAGGAAAGAAGGAAGTACTTACGTCTTTGCAATGTAGTTTTGTAGTTACCCGCTATTGTCTGAGGCAGCAGAAAATTACCAAGCACATGAAATGTATTAAAATCTGCTGTTGTTAGTAACTGGGGTTATTTTCCAACAGTCTTCTTTGACACGGGTGATTGACATTGATTGCCAATGCAGAGTGAAACAATTTGATTCTCTTTTTCTATTGTTTTGATTCAGTGACCTGTCAAAAACTGGACCTTCTTGACACCCTTTTAACTTAGTAATAAGTACTGATTTCCTTAGAACTATTTCAGAATGTGTATCAGAAAACCTCAGTTCTCTGTTTGTTTTCTTCGACTAATACTTAATCTTTTTTTTTTTTTTTTTTTTTTTCTTTTTTTTTTTTTTTCCAGTTTCTGTTTACAATAGTGTCTGCAAGTACTCAGTACTCAATATTATGGTATTCCATTATTAGTTACAAGTTACTAATTTACACAACATAGCAATCTTTCTCAAGATTTTGCTGTTCATGAAGCTGAACCGTTAAAAAGTACAGTTCCAAAATTATGCTATCTATCTGAAATGTCATTACTGTAAGATACTGTGTCTCGATATGTTTATGTAGCAAGGAGCATACTGTCATAGTCCAATTTGGGAAAGGTTGGAAATAACATAGAGGCTTGCTACATTACTTCACCTAAAGTACAAAGAGTTTCAAGTCTTTATAAAATAAAAAAGAAGAAATAGATTTAGCAGAGCTATTTATTATAAAAGTTCTCATTCAGCAGTGCCCTTCTACCATCATTATGGATGTTCCTCTGTTAGGAGCACAGTATTCCCAAGTACATTCTATTGTGAATGCAAAGAGATACTCATTTTCTTAAGGGAGTAATTTTAAGTATGCTGGGTAACCATGCCATTTTGCTTCACCATCCATAAGCAAACTGAGTAATATTCACCCCATGCAGAGTTTGCTATCTGTAGGAAGGAAAGACTTCATCAAATCCAGCCTTTCCAAGCATATCTAATTATAAATGGTAAAGGAAACGCATGCAGAAAGATTCTACAGACTCATCTGTTTCCTTGGCATTTCCTTTGGGACTGAGCTTAGTTTTAGACAGTTGGATGTCAAGATCTCATAGTCATTGATATGCTGGATAAACACTGTTCTGAGTTCCACATAGGTTTTGTTTTATATTGATTTTATTTTCTAGAATGTGAAAATGTATTCCTTGCAGCACATTTTCTTCAGTAATAAAATATAAATAAATAAACTGTTTACTCATCTTTCTGTGAGTCATACAACACAAAAGACCAGGTGAGGCTAGTATAAATGTTCATTCTGTCCATGAGTTTCTTAAAACTCCCCCTGAAGTTTTATGTTGTATCAGCCTTTTCATTACCTGGTTACCTGTTTTGATTCACCTATATACGGTAGGTCTTGTCAAACAAACAAACAAACAAACAAAATACAACATCAACAGCAAAACCTTTTAATTTTTGGAGGCCTGAAGAAACATTAAAATGTTATTGTTGCATGAACTAAATATGCGTGATCATAATTTCATTTCTCTGGAGAGGGATGGTCATTTCACTGAAGTATGGAAGATATGTGTGATTCATCACTCCTTGCCATCATGTATGTGCTGTTATAAAACCAAATAAAGTGGTATTGCTATAGGGGGAGCAAAAGTTAGGACATGTTGTTTCTAAGAGTGTGATATATGACTATTGTTATGTGGTTTATCTGTAATTGAAATATTTTATTGCTGCTTATCTCTTCTTAAATATAGATGATACATTGTGAAGTAACAAGTGAAGTAAGAAAACTTGTTTAGCCAACTTTGTTCAATAATAAATTTTCTTTCTGGGTTTTATTTCATGGACAGTTGATTTTCCAGTGGCATAAATTGATGTTTGAACCTTTATTGATAGCTAGATTATTGTATGTTTTGTGATCCTGTTATTTTTGTCAGTGCTTCAGCAACATCTGGTGGTATGGTGAAAACTGATCAAGGGAGGGTTTCCTGTCTTCTGAATTTTGATAAGCTTTTGTAACACCATGGGGCATCTATGGAATAAGCTCTGCAGGGAGTTATGCAAAGTTTTTCATTTTACTCCTGCTGCTCTACCATAGTCTGAAGTCATGTCATAGCAAATATATTTGTGCTATGTTTTTTGATTTGAAACAGTGCTCATATTTAGGGATGTTTACAGAGATGGTTTGATAAACTATGGATAGCCCTGAGCCCTTTTCTCTCCCAATGAACACATCACATAATCTTTATGCAGTTTGAACTAGAATTATGAAGAAACTCTTAGGGAAAAAAATTATGCTGACATATCTGAGTTCTCTTCCTTGACATTTTACGTGAGTATACCAGTATTCCTAGGCTGCATGTGACTTCAGAGACCACTGTAGCTCATTCATTATAGTTACTTGGGTTGAAAATGATTCTATATTATTGCATCCCAAAACTGCATAATGTTTGGGAGGTTATGATGGCTCTTCACTTTATTTAAATATTTTTTAGCTTCCTCTCTACTGAGAAAGCTAGAAAATTATTTGATATTATTTAAAGATTTTTAAATGGAGTATCCAGACCGGTACTGATTCTGAAGCTATTTAATTTGTTAACTCAAATCTCATATGAATAAAATAATTTTATATGTGAATAAGACAGCAAACAGAAGAATATGAGTACATCGCTCTTCAAAGCCTAACATAGCATGTTTTCATGATGAGATCTTATTATAAATTCAGATTTACTTATTGTTGGGAAGATTTGCACATAAAACATACTCTGAAGTCATTACATACTGCCTCCTGTTTTTACACCAGCAAAATTCACTAATTTTAGTGGAATTACACCTGATTTATGTTGGTGTAATTGAAAGTGGAGTAAGTGTCACAGACTCTTAGTAGTAAAAAACCATGGTGCATTAAATTGCATGTAGTAATTAGAAGAATAGATGAAAATGTTTTTAACAACACTGAGCATACTTAAGATCTATAGCTTTTTCAAGGGGTTATTCAAAAAAGCTGCTAAAAGACAATATCTGCCCTTTGAGTACAGAGGACTTGTATAAAAAACAACTTTTAGAACTCTGAAGGAAGTCAACCACAGGTGTTAGATGAAGGAGGGACACACCACCTATCCAGTTTTACAAGCTGAGCAAAGATGAAGGCTCTAAGGCCGACACAGTTTCTTTGCCTTGTCCCCATGCATGGAGGACCATTTGTGTCATCCTTCACTTCAGAATAAGGCTCCCCAGGAAATTGTATGGCTCTAGTGGTGCCTTCAGGGAAAGAGCTAAAGAGCAGCAAGATTTTCATACCTGGCTGAGGGTATTAAGAGAGCCATAGAAGTTGAAAGGTTTTTTAATACTGCACAATGACATAATTTATTATGCATTCATGTGGTGCTACTTTGTTGTGCTTTATTTGTCATAAGTTTTAGCACTTCATGACATATAAGAGTATTCTTGATATCTTTTATGACATAAAGTGTATGATTTATTAGAATTATGAGGACAGTGGTTAGAGGTACAGAGATTCAAGAACTTGAAATTCTAATCCTGTCTGTGTTGCAGACTCAGTGTATGACCTTGAACAAGTTATCCTCTGTATGCCTTGGTTTTTCTTTCTGAAAACAGCATATCAGTTGTAGCAAAAAAAATCGTACTTTATAGTGTTGTAAAATGTCTATTTTTTTTTTTTCCCTGAGGATGTTGAGAATAGTCCCAATAATAACAACAATTAGTTATCAAACTAGAAAATGAGTTCTACCTTCAGACTTCCAAGGAAGTTCATATGAATTCAAGATACACTGAAACGTCTTACTGAACTGCATTCATTGTCACTAATTTACTGTGGACAAAGAATTTTACTTTTCTCTCCATTTCTTGAAGTCATCAGTGGGAAATTAACCATTAGCTAGAAACCATGAGATACTGAAAGGTGTTCTCAAGAGTAGACTACTGCAAGGAGAAGAAAGTTTTTCCCTCTCTGGGTTCTTCTTTAAATACTAGCTGTGTTGGGAGGCACAATGCTGAGAGGGAGATTCTAGCATGAAAAAGTAATTGGAACACTCGTTTATAATTAATAAATAGTCAGTACAACTTCATGATGCAGATTAAGTTAGTATGTCTTCTTAAATATCCTTTGGACATTACAAAATTAATTTGTTGTAATATTTGCTACTTTGCTTTCAGTTATGAGTTAGACACTTTCTTCTTAATGATTTTATCCTAACATTTCTAATGCTCTGCAACTATTTCATTTTTTTTTTCCATGGTTTCTAACTGATCTGTCTGCAGCTGCAAAAAGGAAGCATTTGGCAGGGGAAGGGAGACTGTTTCAAAACGGTTGGATGAAATGCTCCTATGGTGCCTGAGTTTTGCTCTGCCATAATCAATGAATAATTATTCCTTTCTGATGTCAATGGGATCTGATGAGTATAGGGTGGATGTTATTCATTGTCCCTTTTGAGGTTGCCAACAAACTATGGAAATTATAAGCGCAGTTTAATTGATTAATATTTGAGAGGTGTCTAAGACTGAGAGGAATAACAAACTAAGCATGTGGTTCAATTAACAATGGAAAGTGTATTGTGGCTGAAATTCACAGAAAGACTAGTTTTCCTATTTTAAAAACCAGTACTGTAAATACATTAATCTAGCTTTTGAAGGTAAGCATTGCAAAATAGAACTTCAGAAGTCTCTGGGATGGAAGGTAAATTATCTTACTTTGAATTTGATTTATTTTTATACAGTAGACTTTTTCTAGCCCTATAGATAACTCTATTGGACATGAATTGACAGACTTGTGGTGTTTTACACAGATTAAGGGAAAATGTGCTCATTTTGTCCAAAACAAAAAAAATTAAATAACTTTCTTCTCTCAATAATCAGTGGCAATGCAGGACAGTATTCCCTTCTCTAGCTACTTTTTAACCTATTTGCAGTGTCCTGCAGGCTGTGTTTTGCATATCAAAATATGTGTCAAAAAGTATTTTTATCTGAGTTGGAGAAAGTTTGATGGTTTTCATTCATTTATGAAAATAAAAGTTAGCAAGGAACACATCTGTATGATACAGATTATCATTTGTCAAATTTGAATTCAGGTTGCAGAGTGAATTTATCTAAGAAGACAAAAACCAAAAAACAAAACAACAACACCAACAAAAAATACATAGAACTAAATGTGTAAAAAATCCAGGGCCAGATCCAAAAAAGCAGCTAGTGGAAATTTAGATACTCAAGTCCGAAACACTGACAGCATGGTTAATTGTTATGTAACTGTACAATTAAGTAGGAAGATGTATGTTTCTTGCTGATATAAAATTCTTTAAGTGCACAGAATTGCACTTGCAATGTTTTTTAGGACCATAGTAATCTTGATCACGCTGAACAGGTGGGAAGCTGCACCAGGTACAAGCCAGATAACATCCAGAAACAGATTTCTTTTAGTGTTTAATTCCAAGAAATGCAGTTGTCAGTGTCAGTGTGGGCCTCGCACATGGCAAAAGCAGTAGATTCATATAAAAATGTGGCTATTGACTTAATATCATAGTCAGATGATTAACTCTTCCATAGAATGACTATATTTAAATATTTTTTTATTTTTTATCTTAAAACTTAGGTACGATTCTCCTGTAACTGAGAGGGCTCAAATCTACATTGTTCAAAACCTGTCTGATGCTGTCAGATGCAAGACTGTTCTGCTTGGAAGTGATGATCCCCAGTCATAGTGTTAGAAATGTCACTATTTAAAAACAAAATTGAAATCAATTGTGTCAAAGAGACACGCCACAAAAATATGACCAGAGGGGACACAGCAAGAAAATTCAAGGCTCTGGTACACACTATAGGCAAATGTACCTCTTCAGTACTTAAGATAGGAGGCTTGGGGACATACACATGTCACTTGGAAAGTAATGCCTCCCATTTATTTGCATAGAAACTACAACAGGTACAAAGAACACAATAACACTATTTGATAGAGTAAGATCTCAGCTAAAGAAAAGTAATATTTCTCAACATAGTAACTACTACTAGCTATGCATTTTTGCCAGCAATGAACAAGAAGCTGCATGCCACCCTCATAAAAATCTGCACGGCTGTCTGCAATATGGTTTGTCACCACTGCTGAAATGTGCCACTGACCATCTCACTGTGCTCACATCCACTGGCTGGTGTCCAGAACCAGGAATCCTTTTCCAGGATAGGAAAAGAGCCACTTGTAGGCAACTGCTTGTCAAGTATAATAATTTTAGGTAACTTACAACATACAGCTTTGGTGGTTCCTTCTCAAATTGCTTATTTCCCCTTTTAGGGAACCTGAAAAGAGATTTTTATTTTCGTTCAAAAAATCAGAGATCTAACAATTGTCTCATCTTGGCAGATAGTTGAACAACTGAAATTTATTCCTTCCCCTGATCATGATTGTTGATGGACAGCATGAAATTAAAAATACCAGATCGACAGATCATTTTTGAGGATTTATTTTTTTCTTGGATAGACATGGTACCAATGTAGAGTAAAACAGAGACCTCTGGATTTGAATCTTGACCCCAATTTGTTTGAAGGCTGATCTTTAAATTAGTGTGATCAGTGAGGAAAACAGAAGTGTTTAATCACCTCACGTGATGTTCATAACTTGCTGGTGCTTATAGGTCACACAAATCCCTGGAAAGTACTATAGTAGAATGTATCTTTACTATTTATCTATGAATTATTTAATATGTAATGTCAATTCTGAAAGTATTTTATTTACTGGATGCAACATATTTGGTTATTTTAGAGCACTTGATATGCACTGCATTTCTTGGCATTGTGGATACTTTTTCCTCTTGTTGGCTCTAATAATTACATGTGCCTATTCTGATGTTATTAATTCCCTATCTACAAGGGAAGAGGTTAGAGACAGTTGTCACTCACTTGTGGATGTGACACGAGTAAATGCAATAAGACCTTGCAGAAAGATTTGTTAGGCCCAGATACTGCATTGCTTGCCAGCTTTACAATTGACTCTTGTAGTTAGAATGCCCCTTTCTGTTCCCTTCTGTAGAAGGGAATGAGAAGCAGTAATTGGTAAAGAAAGATTTAATAACAGGGGAAATGCAAGATCAGAAACATCTTCAACAAATATGAAATGGTTTTCCATTTTTCACTTTAAAATAATTTTCCAAAGAGATTATCTTCATTAGGAAGAAGTTGCCATGCATCAAGATATATTGGCTGAGAAATTAAGAGATGGAGAAAACTGCACGCTACAAGTAACTTGAAAGTGGTGTTTTTTCCCCTCTCTCCTGCACAAAGCTTGCCTTCTGTAAAATACTGTTACTAATTCAGCGTGACCTGCAATGCTGTAGCTTGTGGAAAGTGGCCATATGACAGAAGGCAGGAATTCAGTGCCACAGATCTGAAGGTATTCAGGATGCTAAAAATCTCTTGTGAAATGCCTGTGAGGAGTACTACAACGCTGTCAGAAATACTACAGGATCTTAAAAGATAAAAGCCCCTGCTAGGGTCCATACGATTGGTTTGGGGGCTGAGACAAGCAGTCACTGTGCATCAAACCATTCACAAGATCAGAATTTTGTCGTAAGAGGGTTAAATGGCTGCTTGAAATCGAGTCGCAAGGCAGAGCACACTTCTTCACAACTGCCTTCAGACGCTAAAGTATGCCGAACCAATTGAAAGTGTTACTGTGTGATAAATGCAGCAAACTTGCATGATCTGTGAGGAAAGTTTATATAGTTTTAAGTAGTAATGCAAGGATACAGTACTTCCCTCTGCTGTTTCAGACTTGCCAAAATGGCTATTGCTGATGACAGCTTGACATGATGTTAGTTATTTTAAGTGTCAGATGAGAGTGGCTGATGCCACAGTACTGCACTGCTCACATTTGTTGGAAAATTAGATGGTGATTTAAAAAAAAAAAAAAAAAAAAAAAGGCCAGAAAATCCCCAGCAGCCCAGCTGCTCTGGCTGCCTGTTTTTTTCTTTTCTTTTTTTTCTTTTCTTTGTGCCGGGTGTGTAATTTGAGTGAGCAGTAGTGAACATGCCTGAGGTGTTAAGAGAATGATGCGCTTTCTGTAGGCATGAATACTCTTAAATAAAACAGGAACACCTTCCTGTCATTTGTTGTCTTCCAGAAAGATTTTTTAAAGGAAACGGAAGCCAATTAGCCCGGAAGTTTAACCTCTTTTAGCTTAGCTTCTTTTATGAGAGCTTTTTAACCTTTTAAATAAATCATTTTCTTTCTTTTCTCTCCTCCCTTTTGAATCAGTTACTAGTATTTCTTATACTGGGTCCAAGGAGCAAGCTGCTTAAATTCAAGAATGATTTTGAAGGGATAAAGTGTACAAGATTTTGAATTCTTGCCATAAGTCCCTGGCAGACAGCCATGAAACCTCAGAGGAATAGGGCTAATGAAGGGAGGGTAAAGGAGATCTGGAGTCTGTGGCTGGTAATGCGGTATGCACTTAATTGGGAGCAGGTATCGGTGCAAACTTCTCCATTTTAATTGGAAAGAGAAGGGGGGTGTTAAGGAAGATAGAGAAAAATAAGAATGCATAAAGTTTTCAAGCTAAGGAGCCAAAGGCAGGCCTGTATATGGCAGAGAAAGAACTCAATTTAGGGCAATTTGCTCTGCAAGCTGGGCTGCAATCTCCCCTGGGGATAGGGATGAGGAAGAAAATGAAACCAAAAGAGAACTTGATAAAATCACCTAGCACAGACAATCTCAGTAGAATAGGTTTTACTGAGTTAAATCTGTCCCAATCAATGTGATTCTTTTCATATAAGTTACAAATAAAAAGCCACAAGATTACAATAAAAATTGAGGATGTACTGCTGCTGATGTAGCACATGGGAGTCTTAAGGACTTGTTGTGGAATACAGTTTTTCTGCAACCATCATGTTTGGTTTTTCCTTTTCAGCTCTCTCTGAGAGAAAAAAGCTCATCTCTGCCTCCTCCCTAACCTTTTATTATCTTTAAACTAAGGTTAATGGTAATGTGTGAACCTGACAGAACTTAATTTTCAAAGCACTGCAAGCCTGAGCATGCTTGAGTCCTGAAATGTGCTAATCCTGAGCTCAAACTTGATTTCTTGTTGAAAGTACTGAGGCTTTTTCAGATATGTATACATATATATATTTCTTTTACATGTGACAGAAGTGAAAAATAAAATAAAATAAAATAAATAAATAAATAAAGAAAAACACTTCCCATCTCTTTCCACCCATTCCTACAGGTGGGCATATGTATACAAGAGAGTGAATGCCTGGTTTTCATGATGTATAAGAGAGACATTATGTTGTTGTTTGCAATGGCAAATGCATGCTGCGTCTTTTTAAGTACCAGTGCTGAAAGAGTTGATGTTTCAAGTGCTGAGCAGTTGTTTGTCCTACATCTGAGGAGTGCCTCAGTGTGTTTGCCTTTTGTCTTCAGTAGTGGGTTATCCTCAGTGCTTTGTGTTTAAGGACCTCCTTGGAACCGATACTGGCATGAGCTGCGAGTGTCCTGAGTGGGCAGCTGCTCTTTTGTCTGCTGTCGGGCAGCTGAGAAAGATAAAGTGGTTTCCAGAGTCATTAGGTAGGGAGGGATAGTTTGTATCAGTGGAGCAGAAGAGAGGCAGTGTAGGATATGTGGCTCTCAGAGGCTGGCAGAGAGAACAAGAATAGGGGTAGGAAAAAATCAGAAATGCAGGGCAGTGATGTGATGATTTGTAGTTGCTAGGGATCAGTTGAGATCTGTAGCTATAATTGTTTTTGCCTTGTTGTGCTCATGCAGGATTAATTTTTCCTGACTTTCCCTGAACCGTTCTTGTTGATTTTCTCCACTGGGCAAAGTTAGAAACAGAGAGTACAAAAAGAAATAGCTTTACAATATGCACAGGCTTGGACAATGTCTTTTTTTTTTTTTTTTTTTTTTTTTTTTTTTTTTAAAAGCTTTGTTTCCTAAAGATGTTTTCCATTAGTTCAGTGCTAAATCATCTGCCAACTCAGGAGGACTAGAAACCTTAAATATTGGAGATTCCTTCAGGTTTTATGGAAATAGCCAAATAGAGATGGCGGGGCTGTTAAGGGGATGCTGATCACTGCTCACCAGATACAGCTCACCTGGCTTTGTTAGTGCAGTCTTTTATCTTGGTGCAGTCTCATGAAACTGTATAGACATCACACTTATCTGTGTTTGTCTAGTGCTGACTTTCCTTGGCCATCTCATGCCAAGATGTTTCTATATCTGCATGAACATGAGCGTGCGTTTGTGAGCTGTGGCTGAATGGAATAAGCAGATGAATGCAACAATGAATACAATTTCAAAATCTTTAAAAAAGAAGTAAAATACTTTATGGATCAAATATGGATGTATTATTGTATTAGATGGAAGTTTAAAAGACCAGAAGGAAACAACACATTTGTAGCCTAGGTCTATCTATTAGGTCTATCTATCAGGTCCACCCAAAAATATACAGATAAATTAAGTGTAGAGTTGTATGGTGGAGTATATTTTGACACACTTAAAGAAAAGATTACATTCTAAGCAAGTGTAAAGTTACTGTGGAAATGTGTGTCCTCAAATATGTACGTGTATATATACATTAATTTATACAAATAAATTTAAACTGCATTGAGTATAGGACTTTCACATGCACAATACTCTGACATTTACAGGGATATTTGAAAGAACCAATACTTCACATTTAGCTATAAAGGTGGATTATTTAAAGTTACAGTAGAAAGATGGAAAAGAAATCCTGTTTATGATGAAAGAAGTAAAGGCAGAAGGCATTTTATTCCCTTCTAGACTGTGTTACTTAAAAATTCATAATTAATCTGTGATAGTAAGCTAGATTCTGATTTTGTGTACATGACTATAGCTGTGTCAGAGGTAGTTACATTGATATGATCTGACATGCTGTCTATTTTTCTTTTAATATAGCACTTAATAAAAAAGACTGGAAGCAAAATTCTTTTCTTGGAGACAGCAAAGAAACTGTAGTCAAGTTTCATTTCACTGGTATAAGTGAAAGGAAAATCTGACCCCCGGCTTACTAAGTAGTAATTATGGAAAATAATTTTGACAGAAGCTAACGGATAGTCATATAGCTGCATTGCCCATCATATGTTGAAGCTTTTAAAACTAATTGGAATTTATTGAGAAGCAAATGGAGGAATTCCATCCATACCTTTCTTTTAGATTAACAAACTCTATAGCTAAATAACGGAAAACTTCCCCTTCTGATATTCAAAAGAATAAAATTCTTTTGTATCTGCGAAATACCTGTGTGACGCCTTTCAGACCTGTGAACCCAAGAGTGACTTCCAAGACAAATCTGGTTTCTGTTCTGTTATGTAAAGAGAAATTGGTGGTGGAATAATAATTTTAAATTATTTTTAAATTCAGATCTCTCTTTTTCTGCTTCTTGTTGTTGTTGTTGGTTTGGCTTGGTTTTTTTGTTTGTTTTGCTTTACGCATATGGAGCTTAATTCAACAGCACAAAATATTGCCCATAATTACTGGAAGACCTTTCTCTGCTCTTTTCCTGTTGTAATGACATCTCTTTGAACTTCATCCAATTTGTTTCTCTATTTATTGACTGTTCTCTCTTTCCAAATGAGGGAATTTACGGACTTCCTTCTTTGTTTGGACAGTATGCAGTCTTTCTGATCTTTTAAGTCAATATCTGATTTAGCAGAAATTGTCTCCCACTGAGTTTAAGGTGCTTTATCAATCTGAATATCATTCCTACTGATGGTACGAATTATACCTCTTTTGTCTTAGCACCACTATCAGCCAGAGCAGGATTTGCTAGTAATATTTATGTGTCTATATAAATTGTCTTTCTATATAACTGTAGATGGATTACAATGGCAGTCAAATGATTACTTCTCCCATGAGTGGTTTTTTACATATATCTACTAATTGGTTATGAACAAGCCTTTTACTTTTAGCAGTACCCATTTGGTGTACATATATCCATGACTTTTTAATGGACAAAATAAATTGTAAATGGGTAATATGGTAAATGCAGTTTGGATTTGAACCATGTCCTACTCTTTTTTTGGTCTTGCATTTATCCTTTAAGGCTGTTTAGGGTTGTTTGTAATCATGCTTTGCCAGCATCTTTTTCTAAGATTTATTATCAATATTATTACTGTTTGCTTTTCTGTCCTTTTCATGGCTTCTCTGGTGAATTTCATTCTTCCTCATAAATGGTGGAAAGCTGTGCACTTATCAAGTCGTCATACTAGAAGTCTTTACTGTGTCGGAAAGCTTATATTTGGAAAAAGTGTAGGGACCTATGTCCTCTTAAGAGAAACAGTAGAGGTAAATCTGTTATATCTGCCTCAGATCTCAGTAGCACTGATCATTTGAATCTTGCTCAGCTCTGCCTTTTCTTTCAGTCAAAACATGTCTTTAGACTACAGCTGTGACTAAGGGAAGGGTCTGAGCCTCCAAAACTACCACATGAATGCAGTTCTTCATCTTACTTTTTGAACTTCCATCCTTGAGGGGATGAGTACAGATAAGGTCATGAAACCTATTTTTGAATTTCCTTCTGATTGTGGTGCAGACTGATGAGAAGAAAAAAAAACAATAGAAAGAATGGGCTCGTTATTTCACAAGATTAGTTCTTGCAGATCTATAAAATACAGCTTTATTGTTGGATGATCTTTTTCAGTAATATCCTCTACTTCATGTTAGGAGCTGTTTATGTTATGTGGAGCCCCGGACATTTCTTCTGAATTGTTACCAATTTCATCTGTCCTTTCTGTCATAGCTAGCTGCGGGAAGTTACTCTGACAGCTTTGCCCACACTTTTATTATATGACTTCATTTTGCTTAATAGATTGGTTATCTCCTGGAGTCCTATTATGTAGTTTTTCTGTTCTTCTCTTAAAATTTATACCTTCAGCTATTTATACCATTTACTAATTACTGGCAAATGAGATATTATCAGGGCTAGTAAGAATGACAGTTTTCCTTCAGTTGGTAACAAGATTTGGAGCACAGCCTGCTGTTCTTCATACTTAATACTATCATAAATTCATAGAATGGCTTAGGTTGGAGGGGACATTAAAGATCATCTAGTTCCAATTCCCCTGCCATGGACAGGATTGCCAGCCACTGTATCAGGCTGCTCATGCCCCCATCCAACCTGGCTTTGAATCCCTCCAGAGATGGAGCATCCACAAGTTCTCTGGGCAGCCTGTGCCAGTGTCTCACCAATCTCTGAGTAAAGAATTTTTCTAACCTAGAAATCTAACCTAAGTTTTGGCTCTTTTAGTTTGAAGTCATTCCCCCTTGTCCTATCACTCTGTGTAGGAACTTGGTCTCCCTCCTGCTTATAAACTTCCCTCAAGTACTGGGAGGACTCTGAGGACTCCTCAGAGCCTTCTCTTTACTGATCTGAACAAGTCCAGCTCCTTCAGCCTTTCTTCATAGAAGTGCTCCAGCCCTCTGATAATCTATGGCCCTCCTCTGGACCTGCTCCAACAACTTTCCTGTGGCCTTACTGGGAAACTGCTGTCAGCAATTGATTCTGTGTGACATTTCCCCCTACTCCCCCAAAAAAGTTTCCAACTGGAACTTATTCATGGCCCATGCATTTCCCTTTGTTCTTCCACCGTACTCATAGGTGCTTGGGAAATATCTTTCCAGGTATATTCCTTCCTAGTGAGACCAGATATTGCCCTTTAGACTCCATCTTGCTATTTATTTATTTATTTATTTGGGTGGGGTTGTGTTGTCTTTTTTTCCTTCCTTATTTATGCTGTTTGGATCAAAAGATGGCAATGCATTTTACTTTCTATGTTGTTTCTGCCTGATGAGCTCCAAATTTAATGCAAACATTCTTATGAACCTTTTAGTTATTGACCTTGCAATTTGAACAGTCAAACATCTCCCCACTTCCATTATTCAAGTTCAGATCTTCTATTTTTTTTTTTCTTGCGTAATGTTACAATTCTTTGTATTGAAAAATATCTCCCAACACTGTCACTTGCATATTTCATTAAGAAGTTATGATTTCTTTTTTTTCTGATTAAGCAAGATGGATCTCAAGAATTAGCGATATTTTTTTTTCTAAAAATTCAGATATTTGATGAAATATTAGTATCAATTCAAGACTGTATTGGCTACCCTTGCTAGCTGCCTATATTTTATTGTATTTTAAAAATTCCTTTTTGTCCCTGCATTGTGTAGAAGTTTCCATTTTCTTAGATGCAGAAAAAATAAGACCTTTTTTTCACCTATGACTCAGCTAACTTTCAGGGTTTGTAGATAGATATTTTATAGTGGAAGTATATGGACTTCCTTGGAAGTGAAGATACCAGCTATATAAACTTCACTGAAATGTCTAAGTTACCAGTCTAGTCAACCATGATGATTTTGAGGTAATGGAAAAACAGAGGGCTCCAAAGCATAGTTATAATTCTTGAATGGTAATGATTAAAATTACTTCACAAAAAGAACCTGCCATAGTAATTTTTGTATAAACTTTCACTAATTAGTTTTTTCTGTATTTTTTTCACGAGTGATCTTCCAGAAAAAACTCAGTTCCCCATGTAGTCATTTAAATGCTTAGTGTAATCTCCAGGAAAGTCCTGTGGCATTTTTCCATTGTAGCACACTTGTAAGCCATCTGCCAGGGATCAATCATCAGGCATTCAGATAGTTTTGATTTTTGCTGATAGCATCAGATGACTCAAGGCTCTTTCCTCTAAATGATTTGAAAGGACTTGCATTATATATCTTTGGAACCTCAACATTTTGAAATTTAGGTTAAACTAATGGTTGAGAAAGGATGACTCAATGCATTACTAGCTTACACATAGAAAAAAAATATGTTGGGTAAGTGCTATTGACTGTGTGGGGATTCTTGCAAGTGTTCTAGCAAGATTCTTACATAAAATACGAATTGCTCGCTTATATTTGTTGGGATAGTTCTTGGCATTTCAATTGAGAACTTCAGTTCTGCTAATACACTCTTGTTTAGCTGTTCTTGTTATACAGCTGCTGAATGGACCCTGGAAACTGCCATCTGCAGTTGAACTCGCTTCAGATGAGTCACACCCAGCATGTCACAAATGCATCATCTTAACTCCAAAAACTTCTGAGTTTTTGGTAACAGAAACTTCTGACTGATAAGCTTATTCATTGCATGTTTTTTGCTTTTGTTTAATGCTTGAAAGTAATATTACTGAAATATTTCCAGAGAACTGTCTTATTTCTCTTCATATGTATTATCAAAATGCTTGTTTTTGTGAAAGTGACAATTTCTTTCTGTTGTCTGCAAAACCACAATGTATTAATTTAAATGTTCTTATCAATTACACTTAAAATCATATTTTAACATACTTTTACCTATGCATTTTAAATCTTTCAGATGAGTTTAAGACAGAGAAAACTGTGACTATTTCATACTTTAAGGGAATATATCTGATTAAATCTCTGACCAGTTTCTGCATTTAGATGAATCTTACTACAAAATATTCTGAACATGAGACATGAAGTTATCAATTTTTATTAACATTAATACATTTACTATAGCAAAAAATTACATTAATCTCTTTTAGGGCCTTTTTAGTACGTAAGCTTTCGAGAAACTCGGTGTATTACAACCACAAGGCAAATTCCAAATTGGCAAGCACGTGTTCTCCCAAATCAGGAAAAAAGTATTTTCATGTATATTCTGGGATTTAGGTAAAACTCGTAAAAATTAGGTATCTAGCTATTTTTATTTAGTAAGATTTTTTCATGGCCAGATGTTGTCTAATACTGAACTCAGAACCTTTAGAATCATAGAATCACTCAGGTTGGAAAAGACCTTGAATATCATCGAATCCAACCATGACATAACCATATTTCCTGAACTATCAACCCTCCACTAAATCATGGCCCTGAGCACCACATCCAATGGTTTTAAACACATCCGGGAATGGTGACTCAGCCACCTCCCTGGCGAGCCCATTCCAGTGCTTAACAACCCTTTTTGTAAAGAAGAGTTTCCTGATATTCATCCTAAACTTACCCTGGAGCAACTTGAGGTCATTTCCCCTCATCCTGTCACCAGTAAGATGAGACCTGTCCCGCTCTCCCTGGAAGCACTATTCAGATATTGGAAGCAATAAGGTCTCCCCTCAGCCTCCACTTCCCCAGACTAAACAACCCCATTCTCTCATTTTCTTCTCGTATCCTCTAAGCCTTCCACAAGCCTTGTTGCCCTTCTTTGGACCCACCCCAGCACCTCGGTGTCCCTTCTGTATGGAGGTGCCCAAAACTGAACACAGTACTTGAGGTGAGGCCTCACCAGTGCCGAGTACAGGGGCAGGATGACTTCCCTTGTCCAGCTCACCACACCATTCTTGATACAACCCAGGATGCCATTAGCCTTCTTGGCCACCTGGGCTCACTGCTGGCTCACATTCAGCTGACTGTCCATCAGTACAGCAAGGTCCCTTTCTATCAGACAGCATTCCAGCTACTCCTTCCCAAGCCTATAGGGTTGCTTGAGGTTATTGTGAACAAAATGCAGGACCTGACACTTGATCTTATTGAAACTCATACAATTTGCCTTGGCCCATTGATCCAGTCTATCCTGGTCCCTCTGTAGAGCCTTTCTCCCCTCAGGCAGATCAACACTCCCTCCTGATTTGGTGTCATCTACAAACTTACTGAGGATACACTCAATCCTCTCATCAAGATCATTAGTAAAAATGTTAAATACAGGCAGTCCCAGTACCGAGTCCACAGGGACACCGCTCATGACAGGCCAGCAATTGGATTTAACTCCACTGACCACAACTCTTTGGGCCAGTGTTTCACCCAGTGGAGCATACGCCCATCCAAACTGTGGGCAGCCAGCTTCTTCATGAGGATGTTGTGGGGGATAGTGTCAAAGGGCTTACTGAAGTCCAGGTAGACTACATCAATAGCCTTTTCAAGCTCTTCATAGCATTACTATCAAAGAGAATCATTAGAAAGATTCTAGCTTGCCTGAGGAAGTAAAGTAGTCTGTGCAATACCTTTTATCAGAATCTTATTCCTTTCTACAATGTGAAATTAAAAAAAAAATAAATAAAAAAGATAATAAAGGATATTTGCTCCTTACTATTAGGGCTGTATGCTATAGAAGAATATATGGTATGATAAACAAGTGTGAAAGGAACTAAAGTGTCATGAGAGAAGAATCCTGAAGAGGATTCTTGATGCATCCTGGAGATGACATCTAGGAGGGTGACTGGAAGTGTCATTTGGAATTTGTGGCCACATGGAAAATAATTTGAAGATCAGTAATGCATAATAAAAGAGAAGTATCTGTGTCTATAAGAGATCAAGAACAGAAAAATAACTTTGAAGTTGTATGCCAGTTTCTACTTCCAGAGACAATGAAGATCAATCAGACAGAACTGATATGAAATTGAAGACATTTTAGAAGGAAAAATAAATAATTTTGTTCTCTGTAAATTCTAATCAACAGTGAATGAACTTGTTAAGCACTGAAATGTAGTTGTGGTCTTTTCATTTTGTGAATCCAAGCACACATTAATTTTTTCTTTTTTAACAAAAATAATACTGAGTTTTGTGTCAATCTCCCTCTGCCTTAAACAATAGAAGGAACCACTCAGATCTTTGTGGCATATCACTACACAGCAGTTTAAGAAGCTACATTCCCAACAGTTTATCCTTGTCTTTTTACCTTTCCTTTCCTTTTTCACCCCTTTGCCTCCATGTCTCTCCCTTCCTCCCCTCTGTGATTTCTATATGCCTTGGTGTAAAATCTGTTGGCTTATTTTAAACCACTTCTCAAGATGACAATGTAACTATGGCTGTATTTGTAAAATTGGAACAGTCCAACAGACTTGGTGAAACATCAGCTGATGTTTAGCATAATTTTCAGGTGATTTGCTTGGGAAATGGGTATCCCAGTTTTGTCAATTCGTTACACTGTTGTTTCACTTCCATTTAAATTCCTCATCTGCTCTCAGCCTAGCTGTTCTGGGTGAAGGAATCCCGTCTTCTCCAAAATATGTGTAGAGGTCACTTTATAGCCTGAGACTGTGGCATCTGCTGATGTTCTGAGCAGCAAAAGAAGAAGATATTAATCCATGGCCATTTCCAGCATCCAAACCTACGCTTTTATAATTAGATATTTTTTTGTCTGAGAATTGTGGCTAATTTTTGACCTTGGGTCACTTCTATCTTCAGCAGAAGATAGATGTCAGTATCTTCAGAAAAAAATAACAAAACCTTGATGTCAGCTTGCCATTTTTTATCATTCTAGAGTCAGTTGCATGAATCATATCTAGAAAAGCTGTTTCCCCCATTCACCGAGGAAGATGGATTTTAAGAATGGCTTAAGCTTATAAGGCTGTAAAATTTTAAAGTCAAGGGGAGCACATTTTTTATTAAATATTTTTCCCTTAATAAATGAATGCAGTTACTTTTTATTTTTAGTTGCACTCTGACATGATTGCTTAAATTTGCTTCTGGTAAAAAGACCTTAACTTATATCTCATTCAGATTGTATTAAAATCATCCTATTCTCATTTAAAACTATTGCTACCATTCTACAAACCCAAAGTCCTTTTAATTTTTCACCTTGAAAAAAATATGAAAAAACAACCATCTGTGTGGTTAACATACAAGAAAACAGTAGTAAATTAGAAGAAGAAAACAAGATTTTGTCAAGTCAGGAAAGTGTAAGCTGTGAGAAGCAAAAGAGGAGTGAAAGAGAAGAGAAAAAATAACTATCCTCCACCAAAGTCTTCTATTTTAATCAGAAAGGGCTAAGTTCAAACTATGCTTGGGACAGTGTTCGAGACATTGTCGAAGCACAATAGGGTAATAAAGATCAGAGAAATGGTTCTTGCTTTTAGAAGTACTATTTTATACTACAGTACAGTGAAACACTGGAAAAAAATGCATAGCCCATGGTTCCTTATGCAGTTCCATAAACAGGCATTTTATCTTTTGTTGCAAATGGCTCAGCTTTATACACTTGGGACAAGCAAACTCCAAGTGGCAAACAGCTCAGAAAGACAGCACTGAGGAGCTGCCTGTGGTAATTGCTCCGAAGTCATTGTTACCTACTTGATTTCATGTAATCATGGCCAAATCTTCCATCTGTCTCTGCCCTCTAATAATGATTTCAGGACACTTGGAGCTGAAACCAAACTGCGTGTGTGTGTTGTTTCTTTTTCTGTGTGTGTGCATGTGCGTCTGGGCTCTCACCAACACAGCCCTCGATTAAATAACAGGTTTTTGTTTTCATTGTCTTACCTTCTTTTCCCATTCAGTTCTTGACAGCCTTCCCTCTCAGCTGAATACTGTTATCACTTCTGTATTCTAATCCTCTCCCTAGCTGCCTATATTATCACCCCTCTGTTTCAGAACTTGGATACTTACCCTTTAATCCATTAATTGGCTTTTACCCTCAGATCTCTTTGCCTCCTCTGAGTGCAACCCGACCCTCCCCAATGCCGCACACCCTGGCTGTTCCCTGCCTGGCACTCTTGCACCTTTCGTCTCTCCCCACGTTTTGGTGGTGGTTTCTCTCTCTCCAGATAATCTTATTCTTTATTTCTTTTCACAAAAGAGTACTCTCTAGTTCTATATCACTTTCAGTGTTGCTTCTGTTTCCTCCCTTTGTTTACGTATTGCCTTTCCTCATTGCTTCTTAACAAGCGCTGATGTATACAGTAGGAATAATCTCTGCAGCAGATATCTGTGTTGCCCCCAGAACAGGTCCATTTCCTTATCGAGGTTCAGAAGTGTTGGGCAACTTAATAAAATATGGATTGTCACACAGCACATGTGTTAACTTAAACAAGATTATCTTCTGATTGAGTTAGGTTTCTGTTGCTGTGTGCATGCAGTGGAAATGTTCATACGTTTGTAAAACAACTTTTTTTTTTTTTTTTTTTTTTTGGTAGTACTCTGTGTTTAGAACCTGTTTGTTTTAAAAGGAATAATAAGGGACAAATATTGCTGTATTTTAAGAAATCCTATCTACTTTGACTTCTTTTTCTGAGCCAACATTTGAAAAAATAGAGCGTACTGCAAAGAGACGCGTTAGCCTCTTTGTTTTGTTAGTTCTGATGTTTTCTTTATACAGTATGTATGAATATACTCATTTGATATTTAGCAAAATAGAGGAAATTATCCCAGTGCTAATGTACACAGAGCTATTACACCCAGTCATGGTTAATAGCACCAAATGGATATAGAGTGAGGAGTCTAGACTGCAATCCTGTCAGCATCTGCCCCTTCCCAGTGATTTATTTGAGTTTTGCAGCTGCAGATGCTGAACTCGGGCTGAATTCATACAGAATTTTTATTTGGATAACAGGCACTGAAATAGTAACACTTAAGAAAAGCACTGAATAAAAGCGACTGTGTTACCATTTACTTTTCCTTATCTGTTGTCAACGCTGAAAACAATAGAATCGTGATTATCCAGACTCTCACTGTGAGGGTCTCCTTCCCAAATTAACTTTTTGATCTGTGGGCACACTGATTATGGCACATATCTTGCGTTAACCTGTCTTTTTGAGCAGTTCAAAATCTTTCATGAAATATTTCAGTTTATCTCATCCATTGGCACAATGCACCTTTAATATTCTGTGCAAACAGCGATGATGATCCTTCCCTTTTTGGGGTGTCATCTCCATGCCCTGCAACAGTACAAGCCATTCTGAAAATGTGATAGGTATGCAAATGCTGTGAGAAGAACTGGGTAGGTAATTGTGCAGAGGTGAATTAAGAGCCCCTCTGTGCCTGCCTCTCTTTGTTCCTCTGTCCCATGCATGTGATAAGATTCCCAACTGAAAATAACATTTTCCTCCAGGTTTAATGACGTGCATATGTACCTACAGGCATCTACAAAGGTGTAATGTTCTAACCCATTGTACCACAGAGAGATGGCAAGTGGAGTTGGGTTACAACTTGTAGAACAAAACAGTTTTCCTTCAGAGCCATGTGTATTCAGACTTGTTTGTGCTAGAAAGAGATGTGTCTCAAATTCTTGGGTCTCTAATATTGGAAACATAAACTAAATCTCCCTTCCCCCACAATTTTTTCAAAGCCAGACAATACCTAACTCAAGGAATTAGCATACTCAGGCAAATCTTATCACTCCTATCACTTGGAAGAGCTGCGATCTTGTGGGAAGCTGAGAATGAAATGCAGTTTAAAAGCCTTCTTGTAGAGTATCCTGCACCTAACTCTTGGCTGTATGCATTTTAAAACTTGGACAAACCCTCCAAATTGAGTAATATTTTAATTTTATTAAAGATCAAGCCCTTGTTGTTCTTTTTCAAAAATTCTTGATGTTGGGCAATTCCCTCCACTCCCCTATGGGGTATCAGCATTTGAAGTTCTTTTATAAGAGAATTCTTAGCTGTACAAGTTGAAGTCTGTCATCAATATTTAATTCTGTAAAGATCTATGATATGTTTTTTGTCGTACACCCTAAAAATGTCCATGGTGTGGTAGCTTTCAAGGAGCTGTGGTTGCACAGCAGTGTGCAGACTCTCTTCTGAAAATGCTCTCTATCAGTCCTGCATATGTGTGCAATTCCCTAATGGAGGTGGTGGCCTTTCTGCTGTCTATGAAGTCCATATTTTGCATGCATGGAGCTTTGCACACCTCACATCTGTGTGAGGATAGAGACACGGAATCCATTCTCTCCAGAATCTCTGTTCAGTACTGGCAGCAGCCTATATGTTTTTAGTATCAGAATGCAGAGCAACCTAAATACTGCATAGCACTCATGTAGTGCAAAAGAGTGAGCAAAACGCAACAGGGTAAGAGAGATGGTAGAAAAAATCTCAGTAAGAAACCTTTTTCCATTGCAAGCAACATTTTAATTCAATTCATATTAACCTTAAGACACCACTGGGGATGCTAAAAAGCTTTGTAAAGATACAAGTGCTTTTCATGAAAAGGATCAATAATCTTTGAAATATGTAACCTCCCCCCCCCCCCCAGCTGCTACCTATAACAGTTTGTATAATTCAAGATTAATTTTTTACTTAATTCTCCATAATGCTATTTATTTCTTGTCCATTTTTTTCTTTCATTCATTACTGAATTTCAAGGGCTTATCATAAAACACTCTAATGCTAATGCCAAGAGTAATTTTTTAAAGGTGCTTCACAAATATAGATGTTTAATATGCTGCTGCTCTTTAAAGAGGCAAAAGGTTTCTTTCTGCCAATTATTTTGAATTTTGTATTCAAAATCGCTTTTTCTCCCTCAACCGTCATTGTTTAAGGAAGTGCCCTTTCATGTTTTCTATAATCCTGTTAAAAATAATAGGTAGATTCTGTATCTCTGGCTAGACATGCAGCATGGTACAAAATAATCTAAACACTCAAGGTTTGTTTGCAGATTTGCTCTAATGAAAAAGGCTCAAGATATATAATGAGACAGGCCCTTCTGATACAGTTAATCAGTATCCATGCAAGTTGATCCCTTGAATGCATTACATGATTCATAAGAGATTGCCTAGTACATCAGAAATTAAGGTTGAATAGTATTTGCTGGTATCTTATTTTTCCACTAAGAAACCTAACACTTTCAAGGATAAGGAGTAGTAAGAGATCCTCACTTACCTTCCTCTGTTCTCTGCAAAGTGAGATAATTCCATAGACAGTTATAGTGAATAAATAAATAAATAAATAAATAAAGCCAAATACTGAGTGGAAAAGTTTCTTTTCATTCAGTTAAATATCATAGGATTATGGTACCATGCCTAAGTTGTAAAAATATTTTAATTCCAAAAGATGTTCAGTAGGTCACACTTTTACGATCATATCTTAGATTTAATTACTATGTCTGGGCTCACAACAGGCCTATTGTTAAGAAGCGTCTCACTGTATCCTTGCCTTGGTTGTGTCTAAACTGTCATGGTGGGATTTTTAGAGGTACCTAAGCAATATATAAACCAAATTCCCCTTAAAACTCTTCATGGCAATGCCGACAAGCTTTAAAAGTCATTTGTTCTTTGATCCAGGTCCTGTTTCATTTTCACAGGAATAGTTGGTGAAGGAAAAAACGAGACCTTGTCCTCGAATGTCCTTGCACACCAGTAAGATAACTAGCTGATGGGGATGAAAGATTCTCAGACCTGCAGTGAATGACACACAAAAAAAGATCCTTTTTCATGGGCACTGGGTGTTTACTGCGTAACCTGCACTTTCTTTAGTGCCTGCCCTCATAAGCATATTCAGACAGAAAACATTTATTTCTTCCATCACTGTCACAGATTTCCAAAGCAATAATTAGCTGTCGTGGCAAAATTGAGTGTGTGGGGTTGTGGCATTCAAGCTGCTCACTTTTGTTTTCTTAAGGGCTCTGATTTGGAAAAGGAAGAGTTAAAGGAGTTACTGCTATCCTAAAATACACACCAGGCTCTTTTGGTGTTTTAAGTCTTCACAGGTTCTCTTCATGTCTAGAAAATGCAAATCTCTGGGCTCCTAAGAGCAACTGAATAGGGATATGTATTTCATCTTAAAACAAAGAGCAAAGAAAAAATACAAAAAAGTTATTCAAAGGGTTTTGGAAACAGGTGTTCTAAATCAACATTAATTGGATTTCGGTTAATTATTCCTTATCCTTTAGGAATCATAAGAAAAAAATATAGGGAAGGGGGGAAAGTAAGAAAAACTTTTTCTCTGACATGCTAATTGTTCTTATATTATATAAGAAAATCAGCCTCTTTTGTCTCGCTACCCCCAGTAAGTAAATAAATAAAAAGATATTGGCCTCCATAGGACTGTTTCAGTAGCTAGGGAGTGGGAATGAAGTGAAAAACAATATGCAGTCTCAGAAAGTAATCATTATTTGGGAGGCTGGTTACATTTTTAGTTTATTATTTGCAGTATCTTCTACCTACAGGTACTAAGATAGATGAAGGCAACAATTAAAACACTGTTCTAGGTTGACTTTGAATATCACATGCATAATATGAAGCTCACCTACATAATTTCCCTGAAATTTTTTCTTGTTGGAGTATATGACCTATGTATGTAGGTTAGAGCAGGTCAAGAACATTTCTTCAACACTGGCAGATGAAGGCTGGGTTGAAGATGGGACATCATTAAGTACTGAATTTTGGCTTCTAGCTTTCCATCCTAATTCCTATTGGAACGAGTCCACTTTTCCCCTGGTATTCAAGCTGGCAGAACATTCAACATGAAAAATTGTGCATGTAAAGTTTTAGTTTATTTCTGAGAACTGACTGATTCCAACTTTTAAAAGAAGTGGGAGGGAGGGTGAACGTGGCTGTATGGGCTGTACTCCAGTATTGCTGTGTTAGGTGATTTCAGTGGGAAACTCCCTCTAACAAGATTTTCTAAATGGTTATGAATAGAAATGGTCTACAGAAATGAGTTTTTAAAATTGGAGTGAAAGCAGGCTTTTTCGTATGTGGATTTCATCTTTAATCCTGTGCAAATTTCTTTGCTGATCCATTGTAGATGGTTAGAGTGTGAGCAGACAGCAAAACCAGCCGTGACAAAAACTTGCTGGTCTCCTCCAGACTATGAGATGTGAGCTACTCCCTGCATAAAAGAAAGACATTTCATTTTGGAAGGTATTTCAAAACTTTAGTATGATACAATAATCAGAGTTTCTAGTAACAACCAAAATAATATTTGACATGATTTTTACCTCAACAATGTCTACTTGAAGAACTTCCCCTACTGTTTTTAACATATATATGAAAAAAAAAAAAAAATCATTTTTAAACAGAAGCTATGGTCGAGTCATATGTGAAATTATTTACACAACAATTTAAAAAGATTTCAGAAAGCCTAATGAAGCGTGCCTGAGGGCAGCTAGAATTTGCATTTTAGCCTCCTGCCTGTATGTCCATTTGCTACATATCTCAGATTAAGAAAATTGGAAAGGGACTTCCCACATTAAGTAGTTTTCATCTGTAAATGAGGTATGTTGCTAAGGACATAGATCTATGCCCACTAATTGTCAGCATATTTACCATCTTTAAAAACATACAAACATAATTACACTTCATCAACATATTAACTCATTGTCCTCACCCATGTACATATTTGCATAAGGTCTTGACAGGAAGTATCAAGACCTGGATTTCTGAAGAGCTTATGAAAATATTATTCTTAAGAATGAACCAATCTGTTAAAATCTCCGTTTTCTTCACATGAGAATGACATTCTTAAGAATAGATGCTAGAGTTGGTGCTATGAGGGCACAGTAGAAACTTGTAACAAAAACAGCAATACTTCATGTACTGTTGGCTTCTGGAGATCGGGCCAAATGAATGCCTGTATAGTTCTATCAGCTCTTCTTCATATCTTTATTTCTGACCACTTAGGTGTTATTGTTTCTTATATGGTACAGATGATGGGTCTGCACTCTGAAGGAAAAAGTGTTTATCTATGAAATACCACCTTTCTGTCCTGTAGGACAACTGAGTACAAAAGATAAATGTATTTTAAATTTTGTTCAATAATTGTAAAACAAAGATTTATATGCAAAGATAAAATAAGAAAATATGTGTAAACTATATATGCATGCATATTTAACTCTTGATTTCACAAATATGTCAGTTCGTAGATTGCTCTTGGCTGACACTTTTTTGTTGTCGTTAAGTTTCTGCATGCAGGTTTTTTTCTTGTTTGCACACAATATGATTTTGCTTTGCAAATGGAGATGCAGACTTTTACTTTTCTTTAGGATTAATAAAAGCTACTTCAAAATGCAGCTGTTTCAGACGTTTTCTTTTCAAAATCAATTCAACCTGTAGGATCACAGGAAGATATTTTCAAATTAAATTTGTAATTAATATCCTAGAGGTGTTTTATACTGTTAGGGTACGCACAGTGTCCCAGCACTAGCAGTGCATTAATGCTCTGAGTTTGGTGTGATATACCTGCAGCACCTTTTCCTACAGTACCCCTTCTGACCTTTGCTAAAATCTTCACTGCAGTGCATGGATGATAACTGCCTGCATTTTAAAAGGTACTTTTTGTATCTGTTGTGTGCTTTCTTGTTTGGGACCTGAACATATTTTATAGACAGAGTCAAAGCCTAGTTCTGTTCAGTCACATGTGCAAAAAACACACTGTTAGACGCTGGTAATCCCCAGCCCATGATGGTCCTACCCAGTGTTTGTGTGGGAAGATGTGCTTATTTAATCACAGATCAGGGCCCGAGGGTCTGACTACAGCCCATTGAAATCAGTTGGAATCCTACCATGGATTTTAATGGCCCTAAATGTTTAGATATGTATATAGCTCGTTTTTATGAAGAAACACCACTAATTAATAAAACAGCTTCCTTTTACTTTCCTCACTCCTTCCCAATTTTCCTTAGGAGGAAAATTCCCCACTGGACACTGAATGAAATAAAAACAGTTCTAAAAATCTGACAATTATTCTGTCAAGGAAGTGTTATCATAGGAAGCTGGAATTTGGTTTTAGAGTGCTGGGGTGGCTATGGCACCTTTTTGCACTACGAACACTTTCTGATAACACTTTGGACAGACAGGTTGATGTGCTTGCACAGGAAAGGAGTTTATATACAGTGTGGACTCAGGGCTACAGGGTAAAAATATCTGTATAGTCAGTATAGTCCATCTGTGAATTATAGCAGGGGAAAATATTTATGAGCACCACAGGACATGAAGCTCAAAGTGCAGTCATTTCTAAATGAAAATTATGTGACAGTTCATCAGTATTTAATGCTAACATTGCTTGATCTAGACATAAAGAATTTAGCAGCCATTTATCATAACATACAGTACTGTTCATTTCCTGATTTGCTTAGGATATGTTGGTGTTTTAAACTCAACATGAGACGCAGGTCTAATTTTAGATATTTAATGAAAGGAAAACCCAGAGAGGGAGAGATTTCTCACAAGGCTATTAGAAGCCTACTCCCACCACTTGAATTGGTTGTTGGTCTTTTTAATGCAGACTCCCAGAAGCCAGTGCCTGGTTCCTGCACCAGATGCAGGTGTTCCCTTGTGCTGTCAGCCAGGAATGATTAATGAGGATTTGCCCCTACTGAAAGCAGTCTTTGGAGCATTGTTCAGGGCATCTGTGGAACTGTCGGGGGAGACAAGGACACAAGTGAACAACCAATTATTTGGCCATCACTGAGGCAGCATGAAAAAGACATCAAATTGGACAGAGGAGCAAAGCTTTTGTTTCATGATCATATTTTCAGGTGTTAATAGTAACAGAGGAATCCTACCTGTTTTGTTTTTTCTTCCCACGGAGGAGAGGGGAAGGGCTCAGACACTGCTTGAAAGCTCGGAAAGGATGTGTAAAAGAAACAGAAGCAGAAATGTGATCACGGTTCTTTAAAAGCGTAAAAGGGAGGAAAACACACAGAATTGATTTCTTGGCGGTTGCACCGTGTGTATAAAGACATACCGTTTTGCTCGGCTAACATTAGGAAAGGAGGACTAAGAATTCTAAGAGTGGGAGGATTTCTCATGCAGAGAGCTGCTTAATTTCTGGCCAAACACAACGGCTCAGGAGCTAGGGCTTTAACAAGTGATGGTTCAGGGAAGTGTTACATTAGGATTCTGAAAAAGAAAATGTGAGGGAGCAAAACCAGGAAGCATTTGCAAGATTGCATTCAGCATTCTGTGTGCATTCCTCTTTTTCCTCTTTCTGTCTCAAAGAAAATGCTCCTAGGTGCAGGAGAGTGAAGGGAAAAAGAGCAGCAGAACTGAAAAAAGCTCTGCTTCAGCTTAGATTTCTGCATTTCTTTATTTACCAAGGCTTGTGATTATAAATAATAATTTTAAACCAGAGGGAAAGGATTATATTTTCAGGACAATCCAATTACAGAATGGATTGTTTATAAAATACATTTTATGCTCCATTCTGTCAAGCCAGTTTCTGCCAGAGTATTAAAAATAATAATAATAAAAAAGTTAATTATACAGCTTAATTCTAATGAAGAAAATAATGTTTAATTGGCTAATAACAAATATAGTGTCATTTCTACCAAAGTAACGTGATTCATGTTTGCAGTGGCTACTTCCCTAACCTCCCAAGTTCCTCTGTCCTTACATATACATGCAAGAGAAGGAGTTCAGATCCTTAATTACAGATTTCAATTCCAAACTATTCCTTAACCAAGCAGAAATCTATATTTCTAAATTAACAGCAATGTTTAGTATATTTAACGACACAAGTTCAGTTTATTTCTACATATTATTTATCCTTTTGTGACTGCATCCTATTGGACTATTTGTGGCCTGTGATTTCTCATCTGCAAAATTATGTGAATGTCCAGAGGTAAAAGCCCTGCTGGTTGATATGAAGTTTTTGAGGATTTTGCATGCTTTGTGCTTGGAATGAGTTGCTGAAGGTAACAATTGGATTTTGAGAATTCTACATCTTAGAGTCAAAGGCTGAAACCCGAATTGCCATACAGTGCCTCCATTTACTATAGGATTTTGTAAGAAAAGAAAATGTAAAAATTAAGAAAAAAGTCATTTTAATTTACCACATATTCATTAAGAAAAACAAAAAAAAATAGTACATATATAAATGTATTTGTTATATTTTAAGATTTAAGATATCACGTAGTATTTTTCTTCCATTCAAGTGAAAGTGTTGAACAGAAGGAAATCACTAAACAGCGCAGGAGTCCCTGGGATGTTCCACCATTTCTGAAATGTGTGGAAATTGTACTTGAGAGTTTTTATGCTGGGAAAAGTCTTGAAAGTAGCCCTGAACTGAGGGCTTAGTTCTGCAGGTCTGTCCTTCTCCAAGGGTAGGGATATTGGTTACTCGCTGCAAAGCACTCTGATGTTGGAAGCTGAGCTTTGTCCCCTCTTGAACTTGCTGTATGTGCTGGAACTTTAAATGACTTTATTAGAAGTTAAAAAACAGTGTACAGACACACTCAACTTTGTTTCCTTCTTGTCAGGAAGAGACAACAGCATCAACAACGTGCCCCTGTGTCTGAAAGACATTAATTACTTGGCGGAGGATCAGGCTGCTCATCTTCTTGTGGGCAGGATGAGAATGGTGCTGGTAAGGAATGAAAATACTTCCAGGAACTGAAGGAATGATTAGAGCATGTCTAAAGAGGACATTTGCCTGTGACTGTTAAAGTGCTGAATTGACTTTCTTGATCCTAGATAAATAAACAGAGAGAAGGCTTTCTGCTACTGCAGGCTGTGCTGGAGGCTTCACCTTTTCCTGTCAGACGTGGACTTTGCTACAGCATTTCAAGTTTTGTTTATCCCTGTGCTGGATTGCTTCAGACCATTCTGCTTGGGACTGTCAGCTGAAAAGAAGAGAAACATCACATGTTAAAGCTTGATGAAATCTCTAAGCAACATAAAGAGGAGCACAGCTTATTATTTAGGTATGGCAACATAAAGCACTGAAATATCTCCGAGGACATGGTCACTGTCTCCAAATCTCCTAGTGAGGAGATTTCTTGAGGATGGAATTATAGGGAATCCCTGTGTGATAAAGATCAGGACCATACTTTTAAGCAAGGAGTGGGTCTTTTTAGTGCAGGCCCTCTGACCTGAAAATAGGGATGGGATTTGCACTAGCACATGATGGGACGACTTCTTTTTTTTTACATAATGTTTCCTGCAGTACAATGACATTTTCTTCTTTCCATCATATTCCTCTGCAACCCACACCCAAAAATATATATTTTTTACTATTAAAAATGCTGAGGTTTTCAGTATGGTACCTGATACGTGTTGCATTATGATGCTTTCATTGTAAATTCTTATGTATGTCTTTTTGTGATGCTTCAATAAAACCATCAAAATTGAAAATCAAAGCAAAACAAAAACAAAGGGATAAGAACATATGGAGTGGGATAAACCAATTAGCATCTTTATTATGAGTGTTGTTTGCTAAAAACTTCAGCTTTGATTTAACTTTATGTGGTAACTCTGGTGGAAATTTCTTCTACAGACATACAAAAAAATTATGAAACTATTACTTATGTTTTGCAAAAATCACCGTCAATCTGTAGATTGCATAAGGCTACAAAATAGTGGATTAGCATGAAGGGAAGAGGGTTTCTACCTCTTTTTCCTCCTGTTCCAAAATGTATTTGTGGAGTTGTGTAGCCAAATAAGACATGTCCTGTTCTAAGTCCAACACACTCTTAGGAATTTTTGTAACTTCTTTTGAGGCTAAGGTGTTTCTTTGTAAGTAGCAAGGCTACTGTGATGAACTGTTAAATATATATATGTATTTTAATAACAAATACATAAAATAATTAAATTTCAAACAAACATATTTGAAATTTGTTTTGACACATAATAACTTTTATTCCACACTGGAAAGAATGAGTCTATGTTATGAGTAAGGGTTAGCATTAACTCTGTTATTTCTGTGGTAAATAAAATTAAGCAACAGCAAGCTCCACAGCTCAGGCCTTACCTTCACAAAACTTTTACTGTCAGTATTTCCCTCTTTGTTCCTGTCCTTGTCAATATAATGCAGCCTGGTGACTTTTGTCTCTGCAACCTTTCTACCTCCGGTGAGGGTGCACACAGGACACTAAAAATTCCTAAGACTTTTGTGCTTCTGTTGTTGCCCCCAGACTTGAGATGAGGTGAGGCTACAGGCAAGTGAGATAAAGTCATTAGAATCTCCTCAAATATGGTTGTTAATGAATCATTTGATGCAGCAGAAGGAAATGTTTTTGCTGCTTGTAATGACAACAAATAAAGGGCAAAGGAAAAGACTTGGACAGAAAAATATCCCCATTTGCAGAAGCAGCACGAATCAGCTGCAGTCTGTATTGCAGTCACATGCACGTTCTGGTATAGGAGTAGGCAGCACAGGCAGGAATTTTGCAGAGGACACTTGTATGTTTATTTTCTAAAATAATAGACCTGCTTGTTCTGGGCTACAAATTTCATACTGTGAACTAGTTAAGTTCTGGGTTTTTGTCTGTAGAGAATTGTGAGGCTAAAATAAATTTGAGTTCCTTGATAAGTCATTTCTGTACATTTCTGGATCTCACTTTTTTTCTCTCCAGTCCCATTAGTCCTCAAGGTTTTTGTGTTTGTTTCTTTGTTTGTTTTTTGGACTGATAATGCCATCTTGTATATGTAGCCTTTCCTCTTTTCTCTGCTTTCTCCCCACTCTCCACTTTTTCAGTACTTCATTCACATATTACCCTTGCTGGTTTAATTCATATAATTCTCCTTTACCAGCCTCTTTTCATTTGTTCATCCCCCGTTCAGGCTTCAAGTTGGCAAATAATATTCTTGTCTTGGAGAAATAGATCTTCACTACAGTGAAGTTCCACTGTGAATATTCTAAAGCTGGAAATAAAACATGGTTATGTGTCACTGACTGGTTTTCTAGGAAGACGATCTTCAAATTAAGAGGCTTTCATTAATGTCCTTTGTAATGTAAAATGATCTGATTTCAAATTGCTCAGTATCTGAATACGAGTTAGACAAAATACTTGTCAGGATTTCGATGGATTATGAAGCCTCACCTTATATATCTTAATTGTTGGAATTTTCATTTGTGTGGACTGCCAAGCCTTATAATTTATGTGTATCTATTTCAGTATGAAATCCTTGACTGCCTCAACTCACTTTATTGCCGTTCATGACGCTATATCAATGTTAAGCATCATGACACTAGTTGAGTGCATTTGTTCAGATGAAGACTACCCATTGCATGGTCCTTATTTCAGCTTCATTTTAACATATTATTGGAAGCTTTAAAAGGGCAGATAAAGTTTCAAATTCCAATTAGAAGCAATCAACAGATTAGCAGAGTATTTTGATCAAATAGGAAAGCAGAATCCTTCACCAGTAAGAGAGAGGTATGACGTACACACTGATTTGAAGAAGTGGCTGCCTGTAAGCATTAACAGACAGCAAACAATACAGAAACATCATTTCTTACAAACTATCAGAGCCTAGCCCTTTTACAAACTGCTATCTTGACCCCAGCTCTTGCATAGTAATGAAATAATGACTGTGTCTGGATATTAAAAACAAAACAAACAATAACAACAAAAAACAACAACAAAAAAATTGTATGTTTTATATTGCCCAATTTTACCTAGCAGCCAATAGGAAATAAAATGTTTTAAGATAAGTTTATTAAAATCCATTGCATTTGAAAAGACATGGATTGACATTCCTGCTATCTCAGGCTGCCTCAGCCTCTCTCCTATGGGTACAGATTATGTTTGTTTTCAGAATTGCTGAAGACAGAAATACAGTCTGAGTTTGAGTGAACTTTTTCACCTAATTTCAAATCTGCTTGAACTTAGTGACTTCATGTATTTGATTTAAGCTTTTTGAGTTTGCATTCAATAAGGGAGAAGAAAGTCAAGGGAGACAGAAAATCCAATGCAGACATAATGTAAGGAAAAAAATAAGTTTGATATGCATGCCACATGTGAATTACTCGTTTCTCTTTTAGTAACATCTGTATTTTGTAGCACAGAAGTTTTCCTTGCCCCTTCCAAAAAATCAAGTTGGTACTTGTGTTTTAATTTAATAATGCATAAAGAAAAATTGTGAAGTTGGAAATAATTTGTAATATTCATGCAAACAAAGTTCCTTAAATTTGAGACATGGTGAATGACCACGAGACAGAGAAGACAACTCAGTGAATACAGATATCCTAACAATAGTGTTCAGTATCTGAGACATAAAGAAAATTCAGGGAGTATTTTCACTTCATCAGATGCAGCCTTAGAGGACAAATAACTATTACTATTTATTTCTGTCCAGCTTTGCAACATATTATTCCAAAAGCAAATCATGCTGTGATGGAAGACGTGTGAAATTGAGTGATCTATGTTGCTCTCCTTTTGTCTGATGGAAACTCTGTCCACCTCTGATTGCATGACTTAGTAGCCAAGCTTATACACCTAGCTGGCCAGATAATCTGGTTTAGTGTCTACTGTTCTCACAGACCAGAGGTAAAATCTTTTATCTGTTTTCCCAGACTCGGTGTTTCTTGCTGGAAGTCTTTGGTAGAAGCAGTAAAACTTACTGTAAATATCCTAGAAGTTATTAACATGTCTTCCTACTGGCACTTCTTCATGTTTTTTCATCATTTTTATGATTTTTTTTTTTTTATGAACTTAAATAAAAACTTCTGAAATTTCTGCTCCTTTGCTTATTTATTTACTTATTTTATACCTGTGGTATAAATATCTTCACTGCTTCAGATCTGAATTGTGAATGGTCAACACAGTGGCTTCCAAAATACAAACTAAATTTCTTTTTCATTTTCATTCTGATTTCTATAGATGGGAATAAAATCAAATCCCACAATCAACATTATGCCTGCCTGTGCTGTATACGGGTAGTCTTTTGCAGTACACCCACCTTACCTTGCGTGTTACATTCTAGAGATATGTTAGAACACCCTAAAATATAGTGCACATGGACTTGGTGAATGCCGTGTTCCCTGTGTCTAACAATAATTCCTGGAGCGTTGAAGAGTGGTGATTTTCTGCCTATGATCAATAGATATCAGTACTTCACTTCTTAGATGTCTGCAGCAGGTAACTTGAAAGAAGTTTATACGTAGTTTATACTGTAGTTTATGTGAAATTTGGCATTTATAGGTCAAAACCAGTAAAGCCACTAGCATACAACCATGTAATGGCTCATGCATTACTTTGTCGCTTGCTGGTAATTTAAGACACAAGGTTGGCATTGTCTAGAGCCTTTGTAGTTACCATGAAAATGTGCTGCATTTTGGGCTGTTATTGAGCCAGGAACCTGATTAAATGCTGATTGTAAACTTCTTTCCCTCTCCCTGTTACTTCGCTAAATGCATCTGGTCAAACAAAATTAAATGATTTGATAATAGGACAGTTTATAACACAGCTTTTACAATTATTTTCATGTAATGTATATAAAACTACAAATGCAACTTTATTTTATTAAAAAAGTCATTGCAAGCATAATTATGTGTGCAATTGAGAAACTGTCACAAAATTAGAAGCCAGGCAACCCCAATGCAGGTCATAGTTGGGTGAGTCTATGCACATTATTATTATTGTGCCATGTAGACTAACTCTGGTTGGCACTAGCTAATTCATTGCATTTAATTGTAGAGGTTTTATGATTTTTCTGACAGTGGTTATCATGCAGTCAGTACTGAATGTCCTCCCAGCTCTTTGTTTCTCCTTACCATGCTTTGCATCTCTTTCTGCAAGTTCCCATAAATGTCTGTAGGTGTCATCTTCCCTTTTTCATACATACCAGTTGCACTGGTCTTGTATTCCCTTCCTTGGATCTCCTCTGCTTTCACCAACGCTACATGAGGAGGACCAAGGCAAGAACTGCAGAACACCTCTCTGTCCACCTTACACAGTCCATGATAAAAGAATCCTGCCACTGCTATATCCTTGGAATATCTTTTGAAGAAAGATGAGACGAGCAATGATTTATGGCTAATTCTTCTAGTTTAAACTCAGGGATAAACACTGACTTTGGTTGTAATCCATGAAATGGAAGGATTTTCTCATGCTTTTTGCAGAAGTTTAACTGGTGTAAGGTAACATATATTTTCCAGAAATAAAAATGTAGCCGAGATTCCATTTCTCCTCTGCTGGGAAACAGCCAGCCTAGTGGAAAACAGGCACTGCAGCTCAGTTATCACTGCTAGCTGCCACGTTTTCTGAAATGACTCCAGAAAGACCTTTTTTCTTTCTTGACTCAGTTCCATAGCTAAAAAATAAATAACAAATTGTCTTTTTGCCCTTCTTTTCTGTAACAATTCAAAGGAGTCTGGAAGGCAGTACTTATTGCTCACTGCACTGCATCTCAAGCAATTAACGCAGAAAGAAAGTAACAGTGAAGTATATATTTTAAAGCATCACAGATCTCAGAAGTTGTTTTTTTTGTATTATTCTTTATTATGTCATTTTGAATTTGCATTAGCATAGGTTAAGAAACTTGAATTGATCACTGTACTTTTTTTTTTACATTGATTTCATTCCAAGAATTTATGTTGAGACAAAAATAGTAGTAAAAATTTGATAAAAATACACATTTACTTCATGCGTGTATTCCTATAAATAGTGAAATCCTTCCTCATAATATTTTACATTAAGAACTAAAAAGGATGTTTTGTGTGCTTTTTTCTTTCTTATGCCAAGCAATTATTATTATTATTATTATTATTATTATTATTATTATTAGTTATTAGCGTTGTGTGCATTTGCTTTATTTATTTATTTTTCTATTCCTTCTGAGGTTGATAGTGCTGTGTCTTTTAAAGGTGACTTTTTGACAATGGAAGTACACGATCAAGTGTAATTCAAACCTTAGGTACATATTACCTCAGTTACTTTACAGATTTAAGTGCAATGGCAGTGAGAAAGAAGAGAGGTCCCAGCTTTGCTACAGACAGCTTTTGTGACCTTGGTCAAACTGCTTAAACTCCCTGAGTGAAATCCTACCACCACGAAAGTCAAGAGGATTTTTGCCATTTATTTCAATGGGGAAAGGACGTATTTGAATTTTGAATTGTTAATAAGAACAGGATAACATGTATCTAACGCTCACAGCTCTTGTGAAGCTAATTAATCAGTAGAGTACTTTGGGATCCTCAGAAGTATAATAGAAACTGCAAGTACTATTATTTATTTGTCATGTAATTGGAAGCTAGCAGGGTAAAAAGTCATTGATAAAAATCCATATCACAAGGTCATTTCTTTCAATGTTGCAAATCTCTTCTTCAATCAAGAGCTTTGTAACTGATGAAAAGTACAGCCTAATCATAACATTATCAAGTCAATTTAATTGGTGCACATGAGATCATAATGAAGTCATTTTTGCTAGTTACAGGCTTAAAAATATTTTTATAGCACTCTTCATCCTAGTGGAAACTTTAAAGACCTCACAGACAGGATTAAGCTTCTCTGCCTGTGTTATTCAACTGCCTTTGTGTGGAAGACACCGGCTGATTTTATAGTGTTAAAAATTTTCACTGGAAAGTATGATATTATGGTGTTTATACCTATAATCTCTTAAGTCACTTACACTTTTAAAATTTGTGTTCAGATATGCCAAAGTACAGAGGCTGCACTTGTGGATTAAAGGGGGTTCTGAAGTAGTAGATTTTTCTTGGTTTTAAGTTTAAATACCCATTATTGTCACCGTTGCTCAATTAGTCTTTTAAATACACCCCGTGCCTGTGGAAATACCTGTCCTGCTGGCTGAAATGTCTGTATGTTTTTGCACAACATTCTGTTTCATTCTGGCAGAAACTTGAAGCCCCAAAACTAAAATCAGTTTGGAAGTGAAGGTTTGGAGTAAGAGAGCAAGGCTTCAACCAGCTAGCCCTGCTACACTGATGAGATTGCTTAATTTATCTTGATGCACACTTCCCTATTGCAGCACGTGGAAGCAATACTATATAAATTTTCATTTTTCCACTCATAGCCAACATGCATGCAGAACAGGTGTGTCAGTGTCAGGATCCTTCTGCTTCTTGCATCTACATGGCTCCCCTCCTCAAGCACTACTCTCTGTGGCTGCAAATCCCCATGGATTACAGCCAGATAGATTATTGCTCACACTGAAGTCTATTATACCATGCTGACCATGTTAAAGGGACACTAAAAGGAGTGCTAAAGGTATCCTTCCATCTAAAGTAGTTCAATGATACTGCCATGTAAGAGCTGCCAAGCACTGGATATAATTCTTACTTCCATTGGTTTGTTCTCCAGGCATCCGTTGGTGGCATTGCTGTAGAAGTTCTATTCATCCATGTAATTTAGTTTAGCCCAACCAGTGCCTCAGGTTGACCATGGACACAAATAAAGTCAGGATTCCCAGTCTCTCTTTACTAGAAAATCATTTGGGCTCTCAGGAAACAGAGAACACATCACCCTTGAGGCTAAAAGAGGTTTTACTTTACTTGTTCCTGGATAACTTGAGAAAGGATGGACATGGAATTAATACCCACAGATAACACTGTAAATACATTTACATCCAGCTGTAAGATATACCCCTAAAAGTCAGTGGTGCTTCCTACTTGGACATTTTGACATTGATTCTTGGAATACTGAGTATTACCAAGAAAACATCAGGGCCAGCAGGTATGCATTTCGCCAGAAGGCAGGTAAGTGCCTGTGTCTGCCAGGGGTCATACTTCCAGCACTCCTGAAGGCAGCAGCTGCCAAGCTGGGTGCCCAGAAGAGCTGCCTGCCCTTCAGACTAACCTTTCCCTGCCCCCCATTCCTTGCAATGATAACATGAACCTAATTTTCATCCAGAGCCTATCACAGACAGACCTCATTACACCACAGTACATATAAACTGTAGTATAATCTGGTGTCTTCTGAAGTTTTAGCCTTTTATTAGCAATCTCCAATCTTCAGACTTCAACATATGCATCTTATGGTTCTTCATTATGGGAGTTAAGAGGTGGTGTGCTGTGCTTGCAAGGATATTTAGGAATGAACCAGAAGCCACTTATGCACAAAAGAAAAAAGACAAATACAGATAATCTTAGTTGTGGATTAAAAAAAACCAACCAACCAAACAAACAAAAAAAGCACTGTGATTTCCCCACATTTCTAGTTTTTCAAATGGATTTATTCTCAATCAAAAATGCCATTTCTAGTTTTTCAAATGGATTTATTCTCCATCAGAAATGCTCAAACATAGTGATCAGTTTTCGTTGGTCTCATAGATACTTCCTATTTTTGTAAACTCCGAAAAGATGGATGGGTAAGAAATGTAGTTCCAAGTATTGACAATAAATTGCTTGTTTTAATACATGCACCATTAAACAGAGTTCCTCAAGTTGCTTCAGGTCTCTAACAGCAAAGGGGTTGGAAGATGATTTAAGTGGCCTGACTTACAAATTTGAGGATGTAGTACAGAACTGTTTTAAAAGTACTCACCTAATACCAGTCAGCAGCCAGTTGCAGAACTTTATACAGGATAACAATGTTAGCCAACAGCCA